>NW_026694739.1:0-19334 GCF_021218885.2 Marmota monax | reverse complement strand
AGATGGGCCTAGGGATTCATGTTCATGCAGAATGGTGATATCAGACTTCAGATCCCTGTGAGGCAGGGACAGAACACAGAGAACAAACAGCTGCCCTATCTCAAAGACGGGCTCTAGACACACTGATTGCCAGTTCCCCACACACGGGGAAGCCTGACCTCTGGCCAGGCCCCAGTTAAAAAAGAAAGAAAAAAAATTAAGAACCAAAGTCTGTGCTATCCTACTCAGTGCAGTGGGAATTCCAACCCAAGTAATTAAAACAGAAACAAATCCATAAATGGCGACAAATGATTCAGGCAGAGGAACAAGGAACACTCTGCAGGACATTTCCACAATCAAAAATACGTGAAAAGTTCACTCCCTTCCCAGTTCACAATTATGATCCACACGCATCATCCGCCAACCTTGAGGAAGGGGCAGGGGACACAAGCCAGAGTCGAAAATCAAGAACTGCAGTGAGCAGAGCCATTGAGGACTGAAAATCAGTAGAGGATCTGGAGAGCAGCTGATTGGTAGAACACTTGCTAAACTGGAGTGAGAATGTTAAAAGGAAGGCCACACTCAAATGCTAGTTGACAATAGCTTAGAAGAAAGGGGCAGAAAGGGTAGAGTCAAGGTGTCACCAAGCCATTCCATCTTGAGGAGGAGGAGAATGCAATGAACCCATGTTTAGACTTTCAATTAAAGTCCATGTTCAAAATCATAAAACCACCAAGAGAGTAGAACCAATAAAGGAGGAAATAATAACAATCAATCCAATAAAGGCAAGAGCATGGGAAGGTCTAATATAAGACGCAGCTAATTGAAAAATGTGAAATAATACAGTAGAAATGTACTAAATATATGAGAAGTTGTCTTGGTCTATGCTGTGCTGCTATAACAAAACACCCAAGTCTGAAAAATTTATAAAAAAAAAACAGATTTGTTCTCTTGGTTCTGGAGGCTGGGAAGTCCAAAGTCAAGGGCCCACACTTCATGTGGGAGAAGGCAGAGGGCAAGTTGGCAAGCTGCATGGGAGCAGCTACTTGAAGCCTCTTTTGAAAAGGCCTTAACCAGGGAATAGCCCTCATAAACCAATGCTTTTTAAAGGCACCATCTCTTAGTACTGCCACATTAGTGACAAGTATATTATAAAGGAGAAACATTCAAATGTATCAGAATTTTAAAAATAAATAAATAAAATTAAAACTATTTTAAAATAAATAAATTTTAAAAATAAATAGCTTAAATTTCCCATTAAAATATAAATATCTTTAGATTTAGTATTTTTAAAAAAAATCTGGATTAATTGTGAATTAAATATGAATCTTACAAGAACTAAATCTAAAAATCTTAAAACAAAATAGTTGAAAGAAATAGGTAGAAAAATATAAATCAGTCCATTACTAAATGAAAGGAAGATGACATATAAAATAACCATTTAGCACAGTTATGAGAAATTAAGATGTTAAAAAGGAAAAATTTACAAGAAGTTACAATCATAAACTTATATGCACCAAAACACAGAGAATTAAAAAGAATATGACACAAATATCAACAGAAAGACAAAAAGAATTCCTCCTTTTCTCCTTCACAACTTCATTTGGCCTGAGCTTAGCAGAACTGTGCAGTGTTCAAGTCAAAGGAACCTTCCATACTGAGCTATGTCCTTAGCCCTGTGCATAACCTGCTGGAATTCAGACAATTCTAGGCAGTGCATATGGGAGTGGAGTCCACAGAGGACAGGTAAACCTAGAGAGAACACAGAGCAGTTCCTATTTAAGACACGGTGCTAAGTAGTAGGTGAAACCTCTCAAGTGGCTACAGAGGAATCCAAGGAGGTTGGTTTAGTTAATCCAATTGCTATGAGTAACCCATCCCTCAACAAACAAACAAACAAACAAAACACTAAGCTTCAAAGATAAAAAGAAATTTTCGAGGTCATATGAGAGATGAGCCAGGAAGTCTGCATCCAGACCACCTGATGTAATCTCCATGAGACAAGCTGCCATTTTTACCTGGCCTGCTCATACAACGCGCAAAGTGATGCCTGGCACTGAGACAGCAAAGAGAAAGACAGCCTGGCTCCTGATACATGCCACAGCATCACCGGTGTCTCACAAACACAGCCAGTTTTAGGCTGGTGGTTGGGAAATGGTGCCTGGACGTTGGCGAGGGAGCAGGCAGGCACGAGGTGGCCCAAAGCACTGAGGATCTGGGAGGATATGAGCTTTCCCTTCTCCTCTGTGGTGTGAGGCTGGTTTCACCTCCCTCTCCACATGTCCATGAGCAGATGACTGGCCATGATGGGAAGAAGATGAGGTAAACCCCAATTCAGATGGCCTTGGAACTATCTGGGTGGTAAGAAAAGCCCAGGGGACAGAAGTGTCAGGATTTTTACCCTGTAGCTATTTCTTTCTATTTTTCATTTTGAAATAATTATAGATGTACAGGAAATTGCACAAATAGCACACAGAGTCCTGTGTACTCATGATCCATCTTCCCCTAATAGTGACATTTTGGACTATAACATCAAAACCAGGAAATGAATATGGGTATAACACTTTGACCAGACCACAGACCTTTTTCCATTTTCACCACTTTTCACATGGAGTTGTTTGTGTGCATGTATGCATGTGCATGTAGTTCTGTGAAATTTCATCTCACGTGCATAGTCATGTAACCACCACCCCAATCAAGACTCGTAACTGCTCCATCACTATGAAAGGATTCCCTTATAGTCATATTCAGCCCCTCATCTCTGCAATTATCTTGTGTTCTCTGTCTCCACAATATTGTCCTTTTAAGAATGCTAGTAAATGGAATCAAACAGCATATAACCTTTCAAGATTGACTTTTATCCACTCCACATAACACACTTGAGATTAATCTAGGTGTTTGTGTGTTTCTGTGATTCCATCTTTTTATATTGCTGAGTAGTATTTCACTGAATGGATATACCAGTCACCCAATGAAGGTCATGTGGGTTACTTCCATTTTTAAAAATTTGCTACTGACTGCAGGTCTTCAACAAGAACATCACCTTTTCTGAGAAGTTTTTATATTAATAACCACCTCCATGGTCCGATTCATGCAGCTTCTCAGGATTTTTACCCTGTAGCTATTTCTTTCTACTTTTCATTTTGAGTTAATTATAGACACACAGGAAATTGCACAATAGCACACAGAGTCCTGTGTGTTCATGATCCATCTTTCCCCAAAAGTGACATTTTGGGCTATAACATCAAAACCAGGAAATGAATATGGGTATAACGCTCTGACCAGACCATATTATTCTTACCCTCAACTCTGGCCCAGTGCCCAGCATGGTCATTGTGAAATTTCTAGATTAACAGCAAAGTTATTATCACAGTCATTTTGTAATATAGGCTGCCCCTTCCCACCTGTGATCATGACACACTGTTGGAGGCAACATCATCAGTGGGTGGTGGCCATGAGTGAGCGGGTCACATCATCTAACTTGAGCCATGTTGTAACTGCAATAGAGATGAGGACAACCACAGGATTCTCAGGTGACTCCAAGGTTTTGCTATTAAAGATAATAATATAGTGAATCTCTTAGTGTAAAAGTAGGATGACTGAGTCAAAAGTCATAAACCCTTTTCTATTTCTTGATCCACAATGACCAGTTGCTTTCCAGAAAGGCAAATGAATTAGTTTCCTGCAGTTTGTATAGTGAATTAACTGCAGATTTGGTGGCTCAAAAAAACACCAATTTATTTTACAGTTCTTGAGGTCAGAAATCCTAAGACTAAGGTCATCAGGGTGGCATTCCTACTAGAAGACTGAAGGGACAGGCCAAGGTGGTTTTTCAATTTCAGACATAAGCCATACAATAGAAAAGTCATCCTTGAGAACCAGGGGTGATTCCATGAGAATTCACAGACATTGACACTGAGTCAGTTCAGCAAAGGCAGAAAAATGAGCAAACATGTGACCTGGTCTGTGACATCACACAAACAGGCCAAAATGAGCAGAAGGGCGAGCTTGGTCACATCTTTCCTCGAGTCACTGCTGTCAAACCCTGCAGCGGTATGTTGGCCAGCACAGCAGCCCAGAGCTGATTGACTGAGGGCCACTGCACGACCTTGTTACCCATCTTCCTGCAAAGGTTTATTTGACCTCAGCACTGACAAAATGTGGCCAATTTCCAAGAAGTTTCTCTTTTTTAAAATATTTATTTTGTAGTTGTAGTTGGACATAATCCCTTTATTTTATTTATTTATTTTTATGTGGTGCTGAGGATGCGACCCAGGGCCTCGCACATGCCAGGCCAATGCTCTATCGCTGAGCCACCATCCCAGCCCAATTTCCAAACACTTTCAATGTCACCACTTGTCTCCATTTTCCAATTTTTTCAGTCCTCCCAGCAGTGGTCCATACCTGCATCTGTGAATCATTATCTGCTACACAAGCCACCAAAGCTTGCAAATGTTTTGCAGGGGACCTCAACTGCTTCCCTTGCCTGCAACACCTCCTCCTCCAGCACCCACCTCATACCTCTGGTGGAGGCTGTCCATCATGGCAGGTCATCTCTTCCACCTCCTCATTGTGGTCTGGACACAGGATGGGACACACTAACTGAGCTAAAGCAAACATAGTACCTCTCCCTCCTGGCTGTGAGGATTGCTCCTGAAATGGACATATGGTCTTAGCCCACACTACCAGAGTTCTTCCCTGGCATTTTTAAAATGTGGCTTCAGGAAAGACACTTCTCTGTGTGAGGGATGGTTGGAGCTCAGACACAGTGAGCAGCCATGGTCCTTGCTTATGCAGATGCTGTTCTGAAAGCCAGTGTGCTGCGAGTCACAGAGGAAAGTGAGACAGAGACTGGGAGGCAGAGGGACAGACTCAGAGGTTTTTGGCCACGTCTAAGTCCCAGGTTCCAGTCCTCTTTGGGTTCAGCTGATTCTGGATCTTCACTAAATTTGCATATACAAGCCAGCAGATCCCCCCCTTTGGGGTTTCTGACACTGACAACCAAGAGTGCCGTGACAGTCCACAGGTGGTGATGCCTCGTGTTTGCTTCCTCTCCCACAGTAGGCCCCTTGCTGCCCAGGTCGAATCTCCTGCTCCTACAGTGCTGTGCAAAGCCATGCGCAGCTGGGTCCAAGGGATGGAAGGGGTGAAATGAGCTGGTGCCCCAGGCTGTTCCCATTCCCATAGCTGAGCTGTGGGAAATTGCGCCTCTTAAGTAGAATCACTTAGAACTGCCATGACAGCGCCCCATGTGGCCTGGGTCTGCCAGAAGGGGTGGATAAAGAGATGTGTCCTGGCAACTGAACTACTACAGGTGTCGACGTGAGAGAGGGAGAACACACCCGAGTGAATGAGTCAGGGTACTCAGACCCACGGGACAACACATGAGGATAAGGTCAGGCCACACTGGGCCCCTCCTACCCCACAGGATAGGAGAGGAAGAAAGATGTACAGCAGAGGCCAGGCAACAGGCACTGCATTTAGGATGTCCTGGCACACAATAGCACTTTCTTGGACAGGGAATGGCAGTCCCCAGAGCTAAGGGGACTCCCAGGCTCTCCATGGTGGCCCCTAGCTGTCCTATCATCCTTGTCATGGGTATCTTTCAAAACACAGCTTCTACCATCAATAGTCTACCAAAGCACAGCTCATGGAAAATCTATATTACAGACTGTCTGGGTTTCCCTCCTAGTGGGTACTAAATAAATATTCGTGGAATCTTTTTGGATTTATTTAGAAAAAAATGTTTATTTTGCTAAATAAATATTTTTGAAATTGAGTCCTCTTTAACCCAGGCAGGCAGTCTTGTGAACATGCCACTCTCCACTTGTGTGTCCTTGTGGTGACTATGGTCTCCGCTAGCTTAGGGGAGGGACATCCTGTACCTCTTATGCATTTGCTTTTTATTGTTCTCATTGTGGAAAATGTTACTGCCCTTGTTCTAGAAATCATACCCTTGAGTTTAGAAAACACCCAAATACACAAAAACTCCTATCCTGGCTGATTCTTGGGGCAAAGGCAGGTTCACAAGTGTGAACTGGCCCAGATGACCCTTTCATCACCCCTTCCCGCCACCCCCCCACCATCATGCTTGCTCCAACAGGTATTTAGAACAGGACTGACAGCTGGGAGGCCTTTCCTGCCTTTTGTTTTTGTTTTTCACAAGAATGCATTTTGACCCATACTTGGCCCTCCATGCCTCATGCATACACAAGAGACTAGGAATCCTATATGTGAGGAGGTGTGTGGGAAAGAACTTGCTGGCAGCTTCCCAAGCCTGTGTATAATGGGGCTGGGGAGACACACCGAGGGCCAGCCATGCTGCAGTGGCAGAGGAAGCTGGGTCAGAGTGGAGAGGAGAGCGGCCCCAGCAGTGGGCCCTGAGTCAGCCAGACTGGCCCCACAGAGCTGCTGCTGTCAGCTCCCAGCCTGGAGGAAGTGCAGCCTGAACAGCAGCAGACTGAGTCATATTTATTGAAGAGACCCTGGGAACAAAAGCTGTAGACAGGAGCCTGTGCGAGGGACGGCGTTACAACTGCTCTCACCACCCCATTAGCACTGTTTCCTTGCCTCCAGTGGCTGGGCTATGTGGGACGTGGCTGACAAAAATCAGACACAAGTGCCACCTTCACATCGCCCTTTGGCAGGTGGTTTTAACCCCCTAGAACCAGGTGTGTTTGGAGATCGGCTTACCACCGACGTTTCATGTTTAACATCCCCCATAGAACAAGTCTATGTTTTATTCAAAAGATACTGTTCCTGAAATTATCCTGGAAATTGTGAAGTGTTGATTATTTAAAGTTTTAAATGGAGAAGAGCCGTTGGCAGCATGATTATGCTGCTATCGTAAAAGATCCTTTTCCAGACTCAGTTCTGTCCTCAGATGGAATCCTGCTGGGGCAAGTAGAGAGATGGAAGGAGATGGATTTGGGGACCAGACAAGTGCTCCTTCCACACTGCAGCAGAACCTCAGGCCAGTTGCTTGCCTGTGTTCTCACATTTGTATTTTTGTTTGAAAAGGAAAAGAAACACTTTCAAAATCCCAAATTAACACTAGCTGAGGTCTCAGGGGCCATTTTCTAACCTGTACATATGGGAATGGTGGATGACTGCCAAGGTCTCTTCTAGCTTAACATTCTTTGATTTTATGTCTTACTGGGTTTCCCTCCTAGTGGGTACTGTCAAGGCAAATCTAGATCAAATCTGTTTTCCCATAGCTCCACACCACATACCTGTATCTTCTTCTTTTTTTTTTAATACCAGGTATTGAACCCAGGAGTGCTTAACCACTGAGCCATATCTATAGCCCTTTTTAAAATATAATATTTAGAGGTAGAGTTTCACTCAGTTGCTTAGGGCCTCCCTAAATTGCTGAGGCTGACTTTGAACTTGTAATCCTCCTGTGTCAGCTTCCGAAGTTGGTGGGATTACAGGTGTGCACCATCACACCTGGCAGTATCTATATCTTCTAAAAGCTGGCTATAAGGTGGCTCACAGCTGACCCCTGCATCACATGCACATTATCCAACTTTACTAATAGTAAAGAAGGAGTTCCTGGCTTCATAACAGAAGGCTGTGTGCAACTCTCCTGCCCCAGAAGTCACGGATTGGAGAATAGGTGGAAGCTAAGTCCCTGACTGAAGATGCACCCCTTTTCTCAAGGGCTTTAAAATAGATATTTCAGGCAAAATCAGAGACTTAAGAGTGTCTGACATCCCCCATGTTACCTGTTAGTATTCTCTGTCACAAGAAAACCATCCCAAAGTCCCTGGAAAAGAAAGTTCAATGTCTCTAGAATGTTTGTTCATTGCTGGCCGGACTCCTAACCTTCCATATTCAGCAACATCCAAATTCTATTTATTTCTTACACCTTCATTTGACTTCACATACATCACTTACTTGAATACCTCTGGCTCCAGGTATTGGTCATTTGTGAATCCAGCTTTTGTTCAGGTCACTCCTAAACTCTTAACTACTGTGCAAGTACTCATGCCATAAACTCCAGACACTTTGCTCTCTTGCCTTGGGCATGTTCCGACTCATGTGTTTTTCTTACTGTGAGGACAGAACAATACACAGTCCCAAGTCAGAATGATGAAGAAGCAGCCTCTAGCCAGTGTCTGCACTGAGGTTTTGATGAGGTGATAACCAGCCATCTTGCTCGTGGGACCCCAGGGAACAAGAGGGGAAGTGTTGCTGCAATCTACTGGGAAGGCCACACAACAGACAAATACTGTGAAGAAGGATTTGGTTTACCCGCTGAGGGCTTTAGGGGGCCAGTGACTGTCATCTTTCAGTTCACAAAACTTGAGATAAATTTAAGGGGACTTTAGGCATTTTGGAGTCTTTCTCTGTTACACAGGTACAAAAATAGCAACAGGTTTGTTTAAAAAAATGACTCTAAATTTTGTAAACATCTTGAAATGTGTAGAGGACACTGGTGCATGCCATCTTCTTTGAGCCTTTCAGCTACTCAATGTCTTTGACTAGTCAGAGGCCCATAGCCCCACTCCACAGCCAATGAAGGGGACCTCTGGGGCATTGAGCATAGGGCCCAAGATCAGAGGTGCTACACGGCAGAGCCAGAGCTGAGCATCGTGGCCACGGCATTGAACTTGCTCTTGGGCATCTAGTCAGAAATCTGGCCTCGCTTGAGGGAGGGCAGGCATGAAGGGAAGAATGGGGAGGTAGAGATGGAAGGAAGGGAAGGGAATATTCTAGAAATTTGCCAACTGAAAAAAAAATTCACCAGCCACATGCTATGTATTTTGCTGAGTTTGTTCTATTACTTCATTTAGTAGTCATCCTAGCCCTGTGAGGAAAATGTTTTAATTTCCTTAGAATATTAAGACTTAGGTTAAAGAAATGTGGCCTAAATTACATAGTCAAAGGGACAGTAAAGAAAAATATCTGGGTATGAAACACATATCTCAGACTCAGACACTCTGCCTTTCTATATTGTGTCACACCATGGACACCCAGGAATCCCCAGCGAAGTCTCCAGTTTTTAATCATAATGCCAATGAGAGCAGGAGGTGGGGGGCCTCACCTCACTTTGTATGGTGTCTGGCCCAAAGACTGGGCACTGGGATGCACATGAATTGAGGGAAAGGGAGGGGGAAGGACATGCCTCAACCAGGAAGTTGGTGCTGTCCAGCATCACAGAAAAGCATCCAAAAGGCAGACATAGGGCACTGGAAGAGCAAGAGAGCCACCAGGCATGGGCCAGGGCAATGCCAGAGCACTGAAGGACTCCCTGAAAGTAGATGATTCATTGGGGAGCAAGGCGGCTGGCGGTGGTGGGACAAAGGCTTAGTGAAGGGCTGGGCTGCATGGGAGCAGAGAGGGTTCTGCTAGCTGCCCTGCCCACATTGCAAGCATCCTGAGAACAAGTGCAAGCAGAGAGATCCGGCCCTTCAAGAACCAACCTACCCAGCTGCCCCCACAAAGATATTACCCAATGCCAAGTAAAAGCCAAACAGCAACCAATTCAGGCCCCCGGATGATGAGCACTATCTCTGGATCATAATGCTGGCCACCTCTGACAGTTACCTTCCTCTAGCTGCAGAGAGAAACCAGGGAACTGTTGGTATTGTCTGCAGTGCTCCAAGTACAATGCTGGGAGGTGTGATCACACTTCCCTTACTGGTTGCTAAGCATATTATTACTAGGAAACAGCACTGAGATGATGCACAAGGCTGAAGTTCTAGGAGGTGTGCATGTTGGAGTGCACAGGCTGGGGAAGAGCTAGAAAGTGAAGTGGTAAGAAAAGTATGCAGACATTATTACCCTGTGTACACACACGATTACACGACCAGTGTGATTCTAAACATGTGCAACCAGAAGAATGAGAAGTTATACTCCATTTAAGTGTGATGTGTCAAAATGCATTCTACTGTCATGTATAACTAATTAGAACAAATAAAAATTGAAAATAAAATACAGATTTATACTTTGAAATATAAAAAGTAGGCTCTGTTGATTTTGCTTCAATTGAGAGGTCTTGGCAAGTGCTGTTTAGGAGTGTTCTGTCTTGCAGAGGAAACAGGTAGAGATCACAGGACTTCTGAATGATCAGGGTCAAATGAAGAACCATTTGAGTATTTTCAGCATAGGAATAGGGCAAGATTTTGCTTAAAATTGCTCCCCAAGAACTGCAAATTGGTACAAGTACTCTGGAAAGCAGTATGGAGATTCCTCAGAAAACTGGGAATGGAACAACCATTTGAGCAGCTATCCCACTCCTTGGTTTATAGCTGAAGGACTTAAAATTAGCATACTACAGTGACACAGCCACATCAATGTTTAGAGCAGCTCAATTCACAATAGCTAAACTATAGAACCAACCTAGCTGACCTTCAGTGATGAATGGATAAAGAAAATGTGGTATATATACACAATGTAATATTACCCAGCCCTAAAGAAGAATGAAATTATGGAATTTGCAGGTAAATGAATGGAGCTGGAGACTATCATGCTAAGCCAAATAAGGCAAATCCAAACAAACCAAAGGCCAAATATTTTCTCTGATAAGCGGGTGCTAATCCTTAAGGGGAGGGGAGTGGGTGGGGAAGAACGAAGGAACTTCGGATTGTGCAGAAGGGAATGAGGAGAAGGGTGGGGCTGTGGGGATGGGAAGGACAGTAGAATGAGACCAACATTATTACCCTATATAATGTATGATTACAGTACTATTGTAACTCTGCAACATGTACAGCCAGAGAACTGAGAAGTTGTGCTCCATTTGTGTACAATGTGTCAAAATGCATTCTACTGTCATGTATAACTAATTAGAAAAAATTCAAAAGAAAAAAATCTGCTCCCCAAGAGCATTACCTTCCAATAGACAGGTTTTAGGTATCAGGTTTCACCTTCCTGGGATCTTTGAATTTTTTTTCATATGCTACTCAGATCTCATTTTATCTAGAGATCATTTTATCTAAATTGGAAAGAAAAGCACCTTCAGTTTGTGAAACAAGACAGCTTTGCTATGATGTGAGTCTCTAGAAGCAAGCAGAATGGGATACATCAGGAGAAATGGTCTGTCTATCTCCATAGGCATCTAAGCAGATTGGATGATGCTTAGCATCAAAGATTAATGGAAGAGCATCCCGGGAAGACAAGAGGGTAGCAGAGACAAAGGCACAGAGATGGAAATAAAGGGTGTGCTCTGAAAAGAGGAGATGAGGTCAGCAAAACTAGATGAAAGTAGAACAAAGAGCTCTGGACTGAATTATGAGCCACAAAATTCATATGTTCCACCCCCAGTATCTCAGCATATGGCTTCATTTGAAGATGGGCCTTCACAGAGGTGACTGGGATACTATGAGTTCATATGGGTGGTCCTTTGTCCAATCTGACTGGTGACTTTAGAAGAAGAGGGCATTAGGACACAGACACACACAGAGGGAGACTCTGAAAAGATTCAAGGAGAAGACAACCATCTGCAAGCCAAGGTAAGTGGCCTTCCAAGAAAGCAGACCTGCAGACAACTTGACCTTGAACTTCCAACCTCCAGGAAAAAAGTAAAGGTCTGCTGTTGAAGCCACAGGTCTGGTGCTTTGTTATGGCAGCCCGAGTTGACTAACACAGGACTGATGAGGAGCAAGGTTGGCAGAATGGAGAACCGCAGAGGAGTTGTGGGGTCATAAATGTCAGGCTGAGGAATTCAAACATGAAGGGATTTGTAGATGCATGTTACTTATTAAACTTAATTAGCAATAAAAAAAGTATTGCAAAACATAAAGTTCATGTATAGACGAGAAGATAGGAGCTCACAACAGCAGGAGGCTGCAAACCACCAGCTGTGAGGTTCTGTTTTTTGTGGTTATGTCTACCGCTGGCTAGGACTTTTCAAGATGGTAACAAAATCATTTGTCCAGCCCTGGAGGGCCACAGAGGCAGGGCATCTGGACCACTACAGCAAGCAAAGAAATGGGAACAACTTTCTATGTTAATCCGAGGTTAGAGAGTGAGTGGGAGGTGGCCCTCTTATCTCTGAGGGCTGTGTTAAGGAGCAGCCACCATCCTGGGCTATTGCACAGTGCAGTTCTAGCACCAGGGCATGTGAGATTTCAGTTCAGTGAGAGGAACAACCTTCTAGCAGTAAGAAGCATCCAATAATGGAACACATGGGACGGAACTAGCAGGCACTGGAGGAAAATAAAACCTCTCTCCAAGAAGGAGTTCGCACTAGCTGACTTTGAGCAGTCCACCCTCTTCTCCCAAATGCTTTGTTCATTGGGGACATTTCCAGTCCTTTGTGATGCTCCCTTTCTCTGAGACAAGAGGAGACTCTATGTTACTTTCTACTATGGCAGCATGGAGCAGAAAACAAAGAATTCTAGGAGAACAGACTCAACATGAGAACCTACACAGCCACTTTCTTGGGCTCTTTCCCATCTGCAAATGGAACACTGGAGCTACAAGTGGAGAAGTGCTTCCAACACCCACCAAGGCCTTGAGCACCTGACATGTGGCTGAATCAGGTCCTCGATGCCAGGATCACAGTGAACCACCCTTCATGACGTGTTGAATGGAGTTCTAAAAGCTACGTGGAGAACTGATTACTTGCCAGATAATGCCCAGGTCACTAGACAGGGCTGAAAATGGATTTGAAGATAGGCAAGGCTGTCTGAAGGCTCACTCACCAACTGAAGGAGGAGGGTGCCTGCTGTGGCCACTAAATCTGACCCAGGCAAGAGGGGGGCCAGGCAGCCTCACAGATGTGGTATGGCAGAAAGTTGGGGAGGACTTCAAGGTGAACATGAAGAAAGAGGAAGCAAGAGGGGATGAGGAATGCTTGGGTAGAAGAGACAGCTCTTCTGGCAAAGGAAGGAGAGGTAAAAACCATCTGGGGACCAGAGGGTCCTGCCAAGCTCAGTCACTTTGTAACGGGTGACTCGCGTATCTCCTGCATCCCTAAGTTCCTCCATGCAGCCTGCAGCCCTCACTGCAGACTCCAGGGCCCAGGCCCCTGGGTTCCGAAGAGCTGTTGTATCTGTGGCTCCTGCTGCAGTTCTTCTTTGACTCACTCTCCCATGAACGTGTCAGGCCTGTTGGAGGTCTCATTTGTTTCCCAGCCTACCTCTCCTCCATCTCCTCATTCACCAGAAAGTCAGTGCTACGATTCTTTATGAATAAGTTACCCAGTCCCATGGTCGGAATGTCAGGTCTGCAGTTTGGGGAAAGCAGCCCTTCCCCTTACAAACAGCAGCAGCCATCTGCACCCCACTTTGGCTCACTTTGCCAAAATGTCCAGGATGTCACTTCCAGACGGTGGCTGTTCTCTAGGCCACTGAGGCCTCCATCCCAGTGATGGGCAGCTACTCACCTCCACCTTTCCACTTGCCTCTCATGTCCACCCAGATGTCAGCATGGGCTTCTCTGCCTCAAGGACACAGAATCTTTATTTAAACACTTGTAAGAGATGAAGAGGAGATGGAGACAGAAGTCCCTCTAGGAAGAAAAGTATTTGTGTAGAAATTTGCCCCATTAAAGCTAGAAGGTGAGGCTCCGGGAGCCAGGATGGGGGGTAATTAGTGCCTTGCTCTGTGAAAGAAGGGAAAGGCAGGAGGAGAGGGAAGCCAGAGGAGTGGTGACTGCTACACGCTCTCACATCACACATTTTCCTCTCTCTTTTTCTCCTTTGTAGCCCACAAAATCATCAGTGTTCTGTCTGGTCTGTGACTTCCTGGGTCACTGGTGAAAGAGCTGAGTTGTGCACCTTGGAGTGATGTGGCTAAACAAGAGGTCAGTACAGAGATGGTGAGCAGGGAGTGCCCTAGAACCAGCAGAGATCCAATGAGGCCCTGGGGCTGACACTGGCTGAGGAGCTGGGGTTTGCACCAAGTGTGGTCAGCTAGGCAAGGGGCACGCCTCACTGACCTTTCATCTGTCTTCTAGTGATGTGGTGGCCACCGATACACAGAATAGCTAATGGATTGAGTACCTATTCTGTATAATGCATTATGAATGCCAATATCTCCTTTTAATTTTTGTAATATTGCTGTAGAAAAAACACGATTACCATGAGCATTTAGCAGGTAGGAAAGCTGAGCTGAGAGAGGCTGAGAAGTGCTTAGAGTCACATGGTTGGGAAGTAGAGGGGCCACACTTTGAGCTTGAGTCCTGTCTCAGCCTTATGGCCTGCCTCCCTGATAGACTGGAGAATTGCTTAAGTGCAAACCAATGTCCCCCACCCCAAACTGGGAGACTTATTGATCCATATTTTAAAAAGCAAAAATATCAGTTCCAACTTTGTGCTGGGACAGGGAGGCCTGGTGGGGACATAACAGAGTGGGCACACAAATAATTGAGGGGACACACATGCCATTTTCCTGAAAAGTGAAAGACAGGATCAGGAACCAAGACTAAGGGTCCTTTCTTCAATTTGAGACATGTACTCAGAGGGATTTTTTTTAAGAGAAAGGCCAGAATTCAGGGGACAATGGTAATGGTTCATGAATTAGGTTCAAGTTGAAGGGCAGTTTCCAAGAGCACCTCTGTGGAGAAGCTGAACTGAAACCAGTTCAAGGACGTCATGTGAATTGAATTCTCTTCAAGATGACGCTGCCATTTTATTAGACAGGTGTCCCAGAGATGCATCTGGAACTTTTCAGGTTTCTGGGACTCATGTGCGGACTGCAGGTCAGGGGAAACCATTGAACCTGGGGGACACGGTGGCTTTGCTGGAGAGGAATGAGGGACAAGAAATGAAGACAGGCCTGGTGCAGAGCCACTGTGTTTGGAAGTCATGTGAGTGTTGAAGGGATGCAGGGGAAGGCTTGGCTGTGTTGATGGAGAGATCTGGAAGGAAAGGATCTGGAAGAAGTACAGGAATGTAGGGAAAAATGCCAACAATTAAAAAAAGAGGGATCAATCATAAAATGAAATTCCTGAGGCAGACTTGGATATCAAAGACAGCACATTTCTTTGCCTGAGGAAAACATTCCTAATACAGCTCTGGGGGTGGCAGTTCCCTGAGTAAGAAGATTAGTAATTGTATTATTTTCAAGACTGAGGAGCCCACCAATTCTGGCTCTGGGTCACCTCATCTCATGGTGGGCTCTGCAATAGCCACCTCTTCCCCATCACCTAGGCCTCTGTAGGTCACTCTCCAGAAGGTAGCCAGCAAGGGCCAATGCGAACTGCTCTTGGCTGGTTTTGGTTTGCTTTCAGCTCCTCTCTGCGGTTCAGCTGACCCTTGTGGAACACGGTCTCCACTGTGACCTATGAGGGGCACGGACCTTTGACTCTGTCCCCCTGATTCCACATCTAACTGGGAAAGTCATATGTATAATACAGGTTACAGTAAGGCAGAAGGAAAGTCCCAGCAGAGTCAGGGACAGGAACCTATTCAGGGGGAAGGTGGGAATCCAGGGGAGGGGTCCTGACTGATATGACACTGTGGACAAAGGCAATCCAGGGCAGCTGCCCTGGTGGTCAGGGCACCGTGGGCAGACAGTTGGCAGAGTGTTTCAACCAGGATGGGCATCAGAACCATCTTTGGAACTCTAGGAGCAAACCTGAGTGAAAGAGGGAGAAATGGCCATCTGAGTCCTTCCATGGACAGTCACAGGAATGTGAGAAGGGCACCCCAGGGTGAGCGGCCTCACATGCACACCCCTGAGGAAGGAAAGTGGAAAGGTACTTGAGGTGCTGTCCTATAGGGCCTGTGCCCAGGTGGTTCTCAACGTGTCACCTCCAGGCCACCTGCCACCCTGTCAGAAGTGCAGTTCTCATGCCCCAGCCTCCACATGCTGTCAGGAGCCCTGGAGCTGGAATTGTGGACTTGGGTTTTAAAGATCCTCCAAGTGATTCTGATACCTTCTAGAAGCATGACCCCCATTCTACACTGGAGGAACTTATGGCACTGTGTGGTCAGTAAGTGGCCATCGCTGCTACCTACTCCCCTGGGTCATCACATATGCTTTCCCTTGGGACATTCTCCATCTGAGTGGCCTCATCCCAGGGCCAGGGCTCCCTTGTGCCTGAATTCCCCTCACCAGCTGATGAGACTTTGTGCATCTTGTTTGAATCTGAATCCTTCTGATACCCTTTGTTCCCACATAGACTGGAAATCATCTCCACATTTGTACTTTTTCCTTAGGTATTTTCCCTAAAACTTCCTCAGATCTGGATGAATGTTCCCTGAGTGCAAGCTGTGAATCTTTACATTTGCTGGATTAGGAGGCAAAGGGCACAAAGCAAGGCCCCTGCCTTCCCACCACTCCATTTAGCAAGGCATGCACTTGTGAAAAATAATTTTTATCTCAAGAAAACATGTGCCAGGCACAACTGGATGCAGCAGCCAAGTGCTCTGGGAGGGGGGAAGCGGGAGGCAGAATGCTAGCCTCTGTCCTTGCCCAAGCCCTCAGCCTCCCCTAGAGCCTTTTCCTGGACATCCTCCTTGCTCCAGCATTCCTATGTAATTGCCCTTCCAACTCTCAGGCAAAAACACATGCCTGGCCACCCCCTTGATTTCCAGGTAGGTGTCCTCTTTGTGGGTTCCCCACCCTGTGGAGTAAGCACATCTCACCCTCCATGCCTCCTGCTGGAGGCAGGTCTCATCTTGCTCACCTGTCCAAGCCCGCTGTTCTCTCCATGCCCCTATTGCAAACACAAGTACAGGGGAAGAAAGCAGAAAGTTGGCTCTTCCTAGGGACCAGCCCTTATCACCAGCCTCTCTGGCAGCAGGCAGCAGGCACTGTGGACCTGACCATGTCCCTGGAGGCCTTGCACTTCCTGTGGCTGTGCACAGGCCCAGCCCTGCCTGCTGCCCTTGGCCACACCCCAGAATGCCTGTTTGCAGATCTCCCACTCAGAGCTTCTCTGTGCTTGGCACAAGCACTTGTCTGGGGCCAGAGCCCTCCTCTCCAAAACAAAACTCTGACTCTCCTCTGCATGAAAACTCATATAGCTACATATCCTATCCTACACATCCCACAGCTCCCTGATGCCGGAGAATAATGTTAATGGCAAGCCACTGTGATAGAAGGCCTGTCTGCATCCCACCAGGATTATTCCCACCATGATCCTCCTAGGTCCAGCCCCCTGGGCTGTTCACAGCATCCCCAGTGGGACGTGTGCTTTCATTCTAGAAAGCACCTCACCACCTTCTTCTGTCCAGGTCACTTCTATCCACTCTTCACAACCTTTCCTCATCTGTGATGCCTTTTGAGCCTTGCCTTGGGGACACTGGTAGCTCTGGCCTGGTGGCTCCATGGCATTTGCACCGCTATCTGGCAGCACAATTGGTTTTCACATGACTGCATGCATGGCTATTTCATCTTGAGGGTAGTTTCCTGCTCCCCTCTGCATCCCCAGTGTTCAGCATAGCTCCTGATCTGTAGTAAATACAGTCATGATTGGTGTCCACAGGACACTGGTGCTGAGACCCCCCCCCCCACCGTAGATAACAACCCCATGGATGCACAAGTCCCTTGCCTTATATAAAATGGCACAGTATTTCCATATTTGCATACCTGTATACATCCTTCTGTACATTCAACTCATCTGCATATTACTTATAATACCTAATACAGTGTTTGTGCTAGGTAAATAGTCGTTACACTGCATTGTTAAAACAGTAATGACAAGAAAACAAATCTGCACACCTTCTGTACAGATGTGAACATCGTAGGCCCCGTTACATCCACTGTTGGATGAACTGGCAGATGCCGAACCCACCTAAACAGACGGCTAACTGGAATGCAGTGGTCTCCAGACTCACTGCTTCAAAGCCACCAGCTCTACACCCCTGAAAAAGGAAGCATGACTTTGGGGAAGAATAAGGACTTTTTCCTTGCAGATGTTCAAAACCCAGGGAAACATCCACCTGGAGGACAGGCAGACACTCCTGACATAGCATGGAAGGACTAGCTGTCACTCCACTGGAACACACTCAGTTCTATCTAGAAGTGGACTAAAGTCCTATGGAAAGGATCTGGATGCTCATCTGATCCATGCAGATCTGAAGCCCTAGTTCCAACCCCCTGCACCCCACTGGAACAGGAAGGGGTCCCGGCCCTGTCCACACTGCCCTTTGCAGTTGCTCCCCCACCACGGCTCCCAGCACCAACTTCACAGGAACCTGCCCTTCAAGCTGCTTCTGTGAAGCTTTCTCCAGAGAGCAATATTGTCGTCCCTTCTTCTCTCTCAGGGTCTGAGCCTTTAAAAGTCATCTCTGGAGAGTGGGACTATGTCTGCCACTTCTTCATGTCTGGCCACAGCTCCCTTCTTATCTTCTTAACTGATATTCTTCTCTCACCCCAGACTTCAAGTTCCCTTTGCCAGCTCCCGTATGTCTTCTGGGGGAGGACCAAATGGGAAGAACGGGAAGGGAGTCTCTCTGTGGAAACTGGTGGTGAATCATGGTGAGTTTAGTCCCTGAGATGACCAGACGGTCCCATGCTGAGGCGAGAGAAGGAAAGGTGCCTGGGGAATGAGCGAGGACTCAGTGTAGACAGGACCTGAATAAGGCAAACCCAACATCCTTGTGTGAATCACCGACACAAAGGTCCTCTCCAGTGACAAAGAATCTGAAGCTACATCACTTGGTCACCAAGTTTTGACCACATCCAGAAACTGGGCAGCCTCAGGTTCCCCCATTTTAAAGGAACATAGTCAAGATATATGAGGCAACAGAAAATGCATCTTACTTCTAAACTGTAACCACAAATCTGTTTTAAAAACTCTTTTATATACAGTTCTTTGAAATGTAAGTTAAAGGCTAATGCCAGTTTTCTAAGTGGATATTAGAAAATCTTTTTTAGCATTTTTTATAACTTTATTTTATTTATTTATTTTTATGTGGTGCTAAGGATTGAACCTAGTGCCTCACCTGTGCTAGGCAAGTGCTCTACCACTGAGCTACAGCCCCAGCCCACAGAGGGAAAGACTGCCATGGCTGTTCCACTCATCCCTTTTCTTGTTCATTCATTCATTGGTCTGCTTGTCCATCATCCATCTGTCTGTCATCCATCCATCCACCATCCATCCATCCATCCACCCACTATCCCTCCATCCATCCACATCCACGTTCTTCTATCCAACATCCATTTGTGTTTCAATGTCACATATGGTAAAATATAAGGTAAACCTCTCCTTCCCTAACTATCTGTCAGAAATGAGGAATTCTATAGTCAAATCCTTACAGATCTTTCATATTATAGGTTGCTTTCTCAACTGCCTTATTTTACACAAAAATAGACTGGGGAAAAATATTAGCCTGGAACCACTTCAGTAGTTTTGATAGTTTGGGGTGCTTACAAAGGTCATTTGATAGAATGGTTTGACTTTTTTAAGCAGGTGGGGTACTACTATGATATAGATTCAGTGACTTTTATCAAAAC